>NC_056729.1:1110610321-1110640321 GCF_019279795.1 Protopterus annectens | reverse complement strand
CACATTTGTGTTAATCATCAACCATAGCCCCAATATCCCTAACAGGCTCCTTGATGACAAACATTGTGCCCTGGTCACTGTTAATGTTACCGTTTTCCACTTTTGGAATGGTATAGGCTGTGTCCTCCTGATGAACTCTACTGCCTTGCTACAATTTCTTAAGTTTTCTGTCCCTGTTGAGGTTTATCTGCCGATCCACAAAAGCACTTGTTCTATAAAATGTGTTGGAGGGAAACTCAAATGATCTGTTGGGCTTGATAGACGTTTCCAATGGATTAATATTGGGTAACAATGTCTTAATTCTTTTATTTTCCCTTACTAGTATTTTAATAAGTTCTAGACCATTATTGTTAAATATATCAGTCAATTCTTTATACAAGGCAGTTCTGTAGATGATGCCATTATGGAATTTCCACATTCTTAACCCTTGCCGGGCTATACTTTCACGTAGGCAATGCTCCAAGTATAAATTTTCAAGCTGCAACTTCAGGTGATTGAGAATTAATTTCTTAAAGCTGAAAAATTGGTCCAAGAGGGACCCAACCCTATTTACAACAATAAAGCTTGTTAAATGTGGGACCTCTATCTAGCCAGTATGTCACATCTACTTGTCCTTGTAGGTGGTTACTTTCCGTGGACCTTACATCACTTTCATTATTAGATTTACAAGTACTTAGCTGATAGTCCTCCACTAAAGAAGTGCTTATGTATTTCTCCTAATTTGCCTTCTATTTGAATTAGAATAAGAATAAAGCTCACCTACGTTTTGGTGAATTGTGGCATTTGGGCTGCTATATCTGCTGATTCCATTTCTAATAGCGAGTGGTGCATTCCTCTGGGTAGATTGATCTAAATGCTGGGTTAACATCTGAATTAGTGCTGTTAAATCCCCAGCAGATTGTTGTAAGGAGCTGTTTTCCTCTAGACGATATAATTTTTTTCCATTGCCAAAAATCATTAAATCAGCTGTTCAGTTCCTGTGATTCCACAAACATCTCACCAGTTAACGCAAACTTATAAATCTCTTGGATGTAGGTGGCAACAAAGAAAATTAAATAAAATGTACGACCCTTTGAGGACATCAAGTGTTTCAGCTATACCCCATAAGCCTCTATTACATGATGTTTAAGGTATCACACACTGAAAATTCTAGCTAGTCTAGGTAGTTTTTGCTAATTGGTTTGTCTGTGCGACCTTTTTACTTTTTGCTTTAGTTGTTAGTTGGGATATTTTCAGACACCTTAATGGTTATGGACATCAGCCGGGTTTGAAGACCCTGTGCTTCTAGAGTATGGACAAACAGTCCACTTATTCTTTGCTGACAAGGCCATAAGAAGGCAGAAATGTACTTGCCCTCAACTAGTGGCATTAGGCTTTGTTGGCCTGAATCTGTCCATAAAGCCTTAAAAAGGAAAAAGGCATGGACATTCAGAAGCCATGTAGCTAAAACACATGAAGTCCTTAAGGGGTCATTTGCATATATCCCATGGGCCTCTATTACAGGAGGTTTAAGTCATCACCTAGTGAAAACTCTAGGTAGGTTAGGTTTTTCTTGTAGCTTTTACTAATGTATGTATGTTTGTGCGTGTGTTTGTGTGTGTGTGTGTGTGTGTGTGTATATATATATATATATATATATATATATATATATATATATACACGTGTGTGTGTGTATACATATATATATATATATATATATATATATATATATATATATATATATATATATATACACACACACACACACAATAAATTTATATGTTTGTGTATGCATGTGTATGTGAATAAAGTTTTTACTAATTGATTTGTCTCTTTGACTTTCTTACTGCTTGGTTTATACTTAAGATAAGAAAAGTAAGAATAAGGTATCTAAGCACTTGTCCATATAGTGCCCTACAAGTATAGTTTCCACTAATATTTGTTATAATGGAATTACTGGAGCAGCAACAACTAGTATTTGAATGTTTGCTTTTAAATCCAAAATAGTTTTGAACCTAACAGAATGAAAATGACTGTCTGTTCCAGTTGCTGCACAACTGCAAGTGACTTCTGCGTATAGTAATGTTGCAGAAAAACAATTAATAACATACAGACGTCTTGTAGTTGGCCATATATTTTAAGTCTGCTGTTTCCTTTGGAGTTTTCTTACAGTGAATCTGCAAACTACTGTCACTCGCAGCTTCAGTCACTTTGTGGGATTTGCTAAAAATCTGGGTATTTAGGGGTGATGTCTACAGCAGGTAGGACTGTAAAGAAAAGAAGATGGGGATTAAGAGCAGGGTGGGATTATTACAAATTTATGAGAGTTCAGTATGATGATGGTGTATGTGACAACACTAAGGTCAACTGAGATTCAAGTCAGGGAATATAGTAGGCAGATATGGAGAAGTGAAAGGACATGAAGCCGTATATGGATGTGAGATAACAGTAGACCTGAGAATACCCATTTTGTTATACAGACAAAAAAAAACACCAAAGTAGTGCAGGTCTACCAACTAGTAGAAAAACAATACAAAAAAAAATCACTTAACCTTTTAGAGTGGTAGAAAACATTATGAGTAGAGAGTAACTGCTGTTTTTAACACCTGTGATAAATTCTTGTAACTGTCTCATCAAAATCTGTTAAGCTATGCAGTTAAAGCATCAGAAGTGTTCTGTCATACTTGCTTAACATTGAATTACTTCATTGCAGAATTAAAAAGGAAAACACTTGTGCAGAGTCACGTGTTATATGCAAGTCATCAATAAAGATTACGTATTGCTCCAAGTAGAATCTGCTAAAACATCAGTCACAAGAAGAGAATAAAACCTACAAGTATGCCGCTTTAACAGTCCCATAGTTGGCAAAGTACACCATGGACACACATAACCCCTATTATAGCTTGTGCAGACAACACAGAAGTGAGTTGCAAATATCTGGTGCAATAGATATCATAGCAGGTTGAGTTAAGAAATGCAGGAAGCAGATGACATAGGAGTTAAGTTAGCTGTGTTAGCAAACAGAAGTACTCTCTCACGGCTACTCCAATAATTTGTTGGTTAACAACCCAGTTTGTAATCAGGCAGGCTATTTCCCTGATAGAGTACAAACATAGCACAGTTTCAAAAATTCTGTGAATATAGTTGATGTTCTAGAACATGACCGAGAAAATGCACCACCACCATGCTGATGCTAGAGCATACAGTCACTACAAATATTAGGCAGATGGAGTAATTACTGAATGCAGATGGAACTCAAGCACCTAATACAACATGCTGGCAAACTGGTGATTTAAAATGGTTCACCATGCCGAATATAGGACAGACAGGAAGTGAGGGATAATCTCTTATTTAGTCACTCTAAAGGAGTACAAGGACTACAGGAGCAATCTATAGTATTCAGTGCTCCAAAAAATAAAAAAAGGCTGTTGTTATGGGCTAAAACACTGAGTGTGCTGGGATGATGATAGAATTTAACAAAATAGAAATTCTCATCTCACTACTAAAAAAAATATAAAAGTTTGTATGTATTGCAGCAGTATATATGCCACAGCAGATAATACTAGTACAGCTGAAGATACCCTATGCTGGATATCTAATAGCATATACCCTGAAACCATAATTACAGGGTGATCTTAACATAGACTAGCAGGTCACCAATACAGCCACCTCCACCTCTACCTGCACAATAAATGTGTACAACTTCATCCAACTTAATCAATACAACTACAAGATTCAGCAAAACTGTCAGTAGACAAGTCATACTTGAGTGGAGGCTTACTTCCTGACTAGTCAGTATAAGTGCCTTTAGATACTTACCCAGTACAGTCAGAGATCATCTCTCCATATTTGCATTAAGATAACCAAGTAATAAAAAAAATGTCTATAAACACATGCAGTCTCGCAAAATTCACTGAAGAACCTTTCAACAATAACATAATTCACCTTAAATTAATTCTAAATACGTTTCCCCTTAATAAAGCATCAACCAATTTCAACACAACATTTCTTAACATAATGACTCACTTTGTACCATTTGTTATAAAAAGAGTTAAGTCAACGCAAACCCAAGGTTAGCTTTAGAATCCAAACAACTTTTGCCACTAAAACAGAAGGTTTGGACAAATATGCTTAATAACAAGACGTTGACTATCAAAATTTCAGACACTACAAATATGCTTAATAACAAGGCATTGACTATCAAAATTTCAGACACCTTTGAAACCTTACTAAAAAAAAAAAAAAAGGTTACTGCACCAACAAAAATATCACTGCAATCCAAAGAGCTTCTGGTCCTTCTTGAATAAACTTTATCCTGGCCAATCTAACATGCCCTGACCCACAGCAAAAGACAACAGAGAGAGCATCACTTCCAAGTTCAGTTCCTCTTGTGTGCAAATTATTTTCTCCTTGCTCAAGGATAATCTCACTATCCAACAAAAACATTACACTCTGTTAGGTCAGTTTAGTTTCCAGTCTAGCCAAACAGTAGCTGTAAAATATATCTGTGCACACCAAAATCAAGCACCTTAGCAGCAGAAAATTCACTTGTTGAATATCTCAACATAACAGTAGATGCACTCTCCAACACTGTCTCTGTCCTTCTAAACAATTCTTTATCAGAAAACCACATTCCAGTCCTTTGGAATATTTTTTTTTATTGTACCCCTACACAATGGGGCACATCCACAGAATTCACAAGTTGTTGACCTATAGATATCTTAATAACTCTATCAAAAATCCTGGAAAACTTTATCCATTCACAATTTTTAAAATATGTCATCACTAGTAGTAGTCTCTCCAGCACCCAACATGTTTTTGTCCCAAACATAGTACCACAATCATTCTTCTTAGTTTCACAGTCACCGAAAACCACATGAGAAATTCTGGCCACTTAGTGTTATCTATTTTCCTTGTCCTGTCATAAGCATTCAACATCATCTCTCGCCAAAATATACCCATAGAACTTTCATCCTTCAGCCTCTCCCCCTTTATCTCTGTCATGGTTCCATAGTTGTCTCAAATAGACAGCAAATGATAAAATGACTCTAGGATTTTTCACCCTTTTTACCTGTTTTCATTGGAGTCCTACAGGGTTCAATATTGGTCCTCCTCTTATTTGATATCTTCATAATTTAAACTTTATACAGCTTCCAAGCATGTTATGCAGATGATGCCATTCAGGATCCTCCCTCAGCCATTAAAGCATGGCTAAGAAAATCTCACCTTCTAAATACAAAAAAAATGTTCTTCACCCCAAAACACTTCTAAGACCTAAAACAATCTGTTAAAATATCTTCCAAAATAACACCAGAATAAAAATAGTTCAATCGAAGTTGCTAGGAATCAAAATAGATGAACACCAAAAATTTGATCTACACATTCTTCAGTTTGTTAAAAAAACACCAGAAACTTAGTTTATTATGCAGAAGTAAACAATTTGTCACTGACAGCACTCAAAAAATAAATAATTAAAAAGCATCTTATCAACCTACTTGCTACCATTGCTGCTGTAAGCCTCCCCCATCCTGACTAATCTTCATAACACCCAAAAAATGAAACTTGGCATCTGTTGCAGCAAAATTGCTAGATTTGCCGTCAGTCTACTTACACAATCTCCACTGCATAGCCCTAAAACAACTCTACTGGCTAGAGCCCCCACAATATCTTATCTACTCACTACTACTTATTGCCCATAACGTAATATGTAGACCAGAAAACTGTCTAGCACTACAGCATGCCATAAAACAGTATTTCCTACCCAAGAAACTCTGCTTTGAAAACTAAATACTTTTACTCACCCAACAAATCTAATAATACTGCTGGTGTCTTAGTCTTCTCTGCTGCATCTCCAAACTTTGGAACCCCTTACTACTGCACCCAAAACAAATTGAAAAAACAGAAGTATTCAAACTGACTTTAGCAATATCCAAGTAACTCCTGGCTATGCTTCTGCTCAACCCCAGGTTAATATCTTAATGGTAAGTACCAAAAACTTCTGTTTAATTTATTATAGCAATAACCCATGGCTGGGTGTGGGTAATGCTGGATTTACCCATGGTTGGTGTGGTTTGGTCATGGGGGTGAAGCCCAAGTGACCAGACAAAGCCAACTGTGGGTAAACCAATATTACCCACACCCAGCCATGAGTTATTGTTATTATACAATAACATTATTTAAGAAAAAAACTACTTTCTTAAATCATGTCCTTGTATAATGGCACTGTGGTGCTCATCTGCATTTTCCCCTGATATCATGGGGCTTTCTTGATGCACTCTGCATGTGTATGGGACTTTTATTCCCACACTTACGCAGTACATCAGTGTTGGGGAATGGAAGCAATAGAGAAAGGAAAATCTCTGTTGCCTTTTTTGTTATTTGTTTTTAATAAAAAAATTGAAATCCAGAGACTTTAAACGTACGAGAGAAAAGGGACAGAGAAAATAAAAGGATAATCAGGTATGTTTCTCTAGTTTTGCATAACGTACCCGATTATGTTTGTATTTTCTCTGTCAGATTTCTCTTATTCTTTTGAAGTCTCCAGATTTATAAGTTTGTTTATTTTTTTTTTAATTAAAGAAAACTAGAATTTCCTTAGCATATATTAATAGAAGAAAGTCTGGACAACCAGACTTTTTTTGTACTGGTATATGCTTGGTTTATAACAAGCATGCTGGTTTGGCTGACCAATCAGCATTCTCATTTTTGACTGTTAATGGACAGTCATTGTGTAATACTCATATTTCATTGCATCCTAATGCTACTGTATGCAATTTTCTGCCTCCTAACCTTCACTCGGTTTCAAAATACAAGTCTCACATATCATTTCTCACTCTTGAAAGTTTATCTATGTACCAGTTAACTTATATACCTGTCTCTCATTTAACGACATCTGTCTGCAGTACTTTGCTTCCACCTCAACTTGATCTCTGTCATGAAATTAAAGTACCCCATTTTATTACTAACAAGTATCTACTACTATATGGTATTGTAACTTGTTATCCAATGTATGTCAATGTGGGTTTTTTGCAAGATATGAATGATGTTCACAAAGTTTATTGAAAGTTTTTGTTTAATCCTATGTCTCTGTACTGCAACTGCTATCATGCGTGACTTTTATTCTTTGCATTAATGTGTGATATTGTATAATTTCTGTGTGTTCTTTATTTCACCTCGGTCCCCTGCTGAAAAGGTCATTTTGCCCAGCTCGACTTTAGCAGTCAACAAGTGGAAATCTGTACTGAAAACTGTCTTTATTTAATTGTTAGTTTAGTCTACAAAGGGATTGAGGACAATTGTGACTTAAACATTTTTTGCATTTTCCTCTCATAGTATCAGGTTTGATATATCTGGTAATTACTAGCATGTTATACAGAGTACAATGTCTAATGACTAGACTTTTGTCACATGATGCTCATGTGTACCAGATCTGCTTTTCCTTATGCAACAGCAGTGAGTTGGAAGTGTGCACTTACCTATTCTTGTTTGACCTATTCCCTGACCCTTTGCTGTGCTGTGGGTTGTACAGATTTTCTCCCACCAAAATAGATGAAGTCAGATTACGTGCAGTAACCGTGCTGGAAGACTGTATGTGAATTTTCCTTTCCAGATCCTTACCAAACTTAAAAAATAAAAAAATAGATGAGCTTCCCTACTTCAGCCCACCCTTCTTGTTTTAATTTCACATTACTTAACTTTAGGAGCAATAAATTACATTAGGGTTACTTTACACTGTTTTCTGTATGTGACACTGCTTGTGGCCATTTGATTTGAGAAAAAAATAAAGCATGTGGTTAACCTTTTTTATTATTTTATATTACTCTTTCCTAATTTTGTTTTCTCTAAGCTTCTTAAAAAGCTTATTGGTAATTTAACTGAGGTATGTTTACACAACATGTGCTGCACATGAGTCCAGCCTATTTTCCTTCTTTCACAATAATATTTAGTGAGGTTTGGCACTGAGACAGAATGTTTGTTTTATATGTATTATTTATCCTTGAGTTAAATTTACAGCTGTGAGCAGCTAAAGTAAGGATGATATACAGGTGGCAAAAACTGATTAGCTTGTTACGCAAGCTGAGATCATTCAAAAGGCATGCAGAATATTGCTTTCAAAGTTGTGAAATGAAAGTCTGCTAAGCAAAATTTGTCTGAATCTCAAAGCCTAATTGCGTAACTGATGGAAGAATTGCTCAAATCTTGCGCAATTGACCAGCTTTGCTGAGAGTTTCTGCTGTGTTTCTCTTCTCAGAATTTCATTATGATAAGTTTGGTAAATGTTTTGTTATTTTTTGTTGAGGGCAAAGAAGTCTGTCTGGTGAAGCTTTAGCATCTTTTTTGTGAAGAAAAGGGGTGTTTTCCTATTCCCTCCAGACTTGCATGCTTCCTTACAATGGATGCCTCAGTGTCCAAGATGCAGGAACCTTTACAAATGCACTCTATGAGCACCTACAAGGATGCATGGATCGTGCCATCCCTAGCAAAAACAAGACTCACTCCCCTAAGAGAAGGAAACCAGTCTGGTGGACGCCTGCCATAAACAGCCTATACAATAGAAGGAGGAAACTAGTTCAAAAAAAGCAAATCCCAAGAAGGAAAGACATCCGTGATCAGTAACAGTAAGAGACTAAGGTCCCTCATAAAATCCTCCAAGGCTAACTTCGAAAAAAAAAAAAATAGCCAAGGATTCAAAAGATAATTACAAAGCCTTCTTTAGCTATGTCAAGAATCTAAGTGGCAACTCGCAGATACGTTCTGAGCTAGTACAAAATATATACTGAGCCCACTGATATTGCCAACATCCTGGCAGTAGATTCAGTGCAAACTTCATCCCCCCTCTCACCCCCAAAAGGGCCCACAACAATACCGGAAAAGTGTAGTGTCCCAGAAATCACAGATGCACAGGTGAAAACAGCCCTTTCAAAAGCCAAAAGCACAGCGTCAATGGGGCCAGATGGTGTCCCAGGCTGCGTCTTGCATGAACTACAGAACAAACTAACCCCCCACCTAAACACACTGTTCAACTTCAGCCTCTCCACAGGCTACGTGCCCATAGAATGGCGTACAGCGGTTATTCCGCTCCACAAAGGAGGGGCCACAACTGACCCTGGTAACTATCACCTCATAAGCCTGGTCTGCAAGCCTATGGAGAGGATCATCATGGAACTCCTTAACAAAGACATTGGGAACCTCCAGATACTTGACCCGACCCAGCTCGGCTTTGTTGAGGGCAGATCATGCCTACTAAACCTGGTTGACTTCTTTGAGACAGTCACTAAGGCCATAGATGAGGGGAAGGTAGTTCTCACAGCCTACCTTGACCTTGCCAAGGCTTTTGACACCATTCCCCACTTGGGAATGATAGAAAAACTCACCAGCCTGAACATAAGCCCCTACGTCATGAGATGGTTTGCCAACTGTTTTACAGACAGAACTCACACGGTAAGAATAGCGGGCTCCAGGTCCGACTCTAAACCAGTCACAAGTGGTGTCCCACAAGGCTCTGTCCTGGGAACCCTACTGTCCGGCACATACTTCTCAGAAGTACAGGCAAACACAGGAGGACTATGGCTAACCAAGTTCACCGATGACTGCAATCTGGGAGCCATAATTGACTCTACGGCTGACATGGACATTCTCCAAAAGGGCCTTACTGAGACGGACACCTGGTGTCAAAGTCATGGTCTCAAGCTAAATGAAAAAATGCAGTCATCCCATTTGGGAAAAACAAAACACCCATGAATTACCACATAGGTGACAACCCTCTTAATACAGAAGAGATAATAAGAGATCTGGGGACCCAGGTAGATAGTAATCTTTCCTTTGACAATCATATTGCCAAAGTAGTTAGGAAATCCTTCTATGTAGCCCATCTAATTACTAAAGGGTTCACAACTAGAAATAGAGGTTATAGTGCCCCTCTACTCGTCACTCATCAGACCCATCATAGAGTACAATGCCCCATTTGGGATGTACCTCACAAGACACTTCCAACAGCTGGAAAGACCACAAAAGTACCTTACCAAGAAGATTACTGGCCTCAAACATATGTCCTATGCAGCCTGACTGGAAAAACTCCAGCTGTACTCAGTAGCATATTGCTTACTTAGAGGTGATCTCTGCCTGACTTACAAAGCCATGTCCAACTCAGAATTGATGGACATGCTCCGCCTAAAGAAATCCAAGTCACTGCGAGCCACTCGTTCTAGTGAGTTAAACCTCACCACAGCAATAAATAGAACATGCTGGAGGGATAGATTTCTGTCACAGAGACACCCCATGCTTTGGAACAAAATTCCTAACTACATTAGGCAGCATCACTCATTAACACTCTTCAAGAGAAACCTTGACGAGTGGATGGGTAACAGAAAATTCACCCCTGGGATCACTTCATTGGCATTTCTTGACAGAGGCTTAGTTAATTAATCAATGGGGCAGCAAAAGCTGACACACTCTGTCTAGGCTTATAGATGCCCTTGGGCAGATAACCTAGTACCTACCTATGAACCATTGTCCCTCACTGCTGTCATCTTTTATGTCAGCAACTTGGTGTTTTCCTGATTCTTGAGCAATCTCTCCTGTCCTGCAGGAGGACGGTGGGACCCAAGACTATTCACAGCATTCTTCCTTGACATCAGCTGCAAAATATTCGTCATCATCAATTTCTCTGGACAACCTCCCATAGATCCCAAAGAGGTTTGCGTGCAAGAGGAGACGCATTGGCTTATTTACGGAGTCATTAATCCCAGATGTCAAGAGGAAGATGGAGATGATTCCTTAACATCCTGACTAAAAGTATGGAGAAGCATTACTGATGATGAGATAATACGGGAACCACTGTCCCCATGTTCTCCCCACAAAGGTTTTACAGAAGGCTTTTTGATCTGCCCACAAGTTTTCTTTCATAGGTTCATAGGTTTGATGAATAAACCCTGATATGATGGCTGCAGTGCCCAATAACCTGATCAAGTCTTTTTGCCATCCAGAGACTGGAAATTTTGGTTAGAGATTCCAAAACTGGACATTTTTGTTGCAACAACTGCCTTTAAGAAGTGTTCTGCCCCTCGCAAAGCCCTGTGATCCACTGCCTTCAATAAGAAACCTAGGGTAACGGAATGGCCAGGGAAGCAGCTTTATCTCTTCTCCCACCTTTTCATTGATGGTGATAAGCAACTCTTCTTGTGACAGAGTTACAGCAAGATCTTGTAGAGAAAATTCATCAGTCACTAGCACAGTTGCCAGGTAGCCCTGTCAAAAAAAAAAATCCTCTCATCTGCCTGTCTGAGACTTTTCCCATGAACACCAAGGCTGTTTTTAAAAATTCCTCTTTCCAAGGTGTCTCTTTCTTTCTTTTTTTTTTCCTGATGTTAAAGAACACACACAGTTGAAAGAAGACAAGACCAGCAGTGCTTTGGTAGTTCAACTGCCTCAAAGTTCCTTTTCTAGGACACAGAGCCCATGCCAGATACATTTCAGACATGGTTGTAGCAGTGCCCCAGCAGTCTGAAAGGAATCCTGATGTTCAGAACAACTGCCGTAGTGTAGTGCTACCAATTGGAAAGGTCCTGATTAGTAACAAGAGGCTGGCAGAAGCATCTCTGAGACATTCTCTGACTGCCCCACTCTAGAAGCAGTGGGCCACCATCTGTCCTTCCACCTTTCTGCCTGGTTAGCACTCATGATGGATAGGTGAATTTTGACAGAAATGTCCAGTGGGTGCATAATTCCCTTCCATACTTATCCACATTCCAATCATTACCCTTGTCCAATGTCCCACCCCTTCAGAAACATGCAGCAAAAAGAGATATCAGTAACATTTTATTAAAAAAGCCATCCAAGAGGTCTGCCCACGTGAGAAAGGGAAAGGATATTATTTGTGATTCATTTTAATGCCCCCCACACACACACACACAAAGCATCACTGGACCATTCACCTCTGTTCCAGTGCAGCCTTTCAAATGATCAGGGTGTAGTCCATCCTTCCATTTTATTTGATTGCCTCAGTGTCAAGATTGCTAAGGAGTACAGGGAAATGTTCTTTATAATGTCCCTCTTGTAATAATCCCCACAAACAGGACTTCTCCACTAGGATACTCCATGTGTGTGGCTAGTATGCAAAGCTCAAACTTTTTCCTTGCTCTCCATAATCTACCCCAAGAACAAACGTGCTGGTATAAGAACGACATACAGTTGCACCAAAAAACTTTCTTGCTTCTAGTCAGAGTAGTCAGATTTCTGTCAGTGTCGCATCTAGTCATTTTTATTGTCAGTTTGCAGAACAAAGACTCAGGCAGATGAGTACCCTGTTGTGGGGGGGCTCTTACTCTTCTTAAATACTTTTTGTGACTAAAGTGTTATGTTTCTCAGAGAAAAAAAGGGGAAGTGGGACTGTGAGTCTCAGATTCCATGCAGGGACTCCTGCTTGAGTTGTCTGTTTTTGTCTAGTGGCTGAATATTACTTTAAAAGTTGCAGAATTTATCAGGTATTTCCCCAAAAACTGTCAGAAGAACAGTTGACTCCTTCAAGACCAGTAGCTTACCTAGGGTGAGGAGGTGGGAATGGTCCACCCCATGTGCAGTCAATAAGGGGGTGCATTGTCTGTAGAGAATGTAAAAAACAGAAGTATTGCTAGAGTGGGGTAAAGGTGGGTGGTAGCCATGGGAGCAAGGTGTTAGGGGGCACAATATCCCCTCCCAGTTTGAATCTGATGCAGAAGACACTTCATCCTCATATGCTGCTAATAGAAATATCCTTTGATGACTCAATTCCCAAAATGGAGGATTTATTTAATTGGGAGGGCAAAGAGGTCTCTTACTCCCAAAAGAGAATCTATGAACCTTTAAACATGGTGACTCTTAAACCTGTTGCTATTCCCCTAGATGTTCTTAAACCTGTTGCTATTCCTCTAGATGTTCATCACATTGATCACTGCTGTGGTAGCCTAAGCTATACGAGTTATATCCTGCATAGGGTATAACAGCAGACCAGTTTCCAAACCTTCAGGGCACCTGCCACATGCCCAAATTTTAGCTCAAGCTGAGCATACTAAAATAACAGGTTTGGTCACCTAGCCCTTCAGAGCTTTCCTGATTTCTAAGAGAGTGCTCCCTTCAGGCTTCAGAGGATTAACGGATGGATTGCGCTCCTCCATTACTGGGCAGATAAGTTTCCTTTGGGGGAAAAACCTTCACATATTGTTTTTAATGTTTTAATTTACTTTCTTGTGTGGGAAAGTAGATTTTAATCTAGGAATATGCTGTTTTTGACTGTGGTGTGACTTTGTTATATTTTTAAACAAGAGCATAATTTTGTGTTTGACAGTTTAAAAGCTGATTTAAACATTTCTTTTCTTATTAGCACCCTTAAACTGTGGCTGTCCTCTCCGTCTCCCCCTCAAACTGCATGCAAGCCTGTTTTCTGTCCTTAGTTTCCCAGTCCCAAGGACAATACTTCTAATAAGCATTGAGAATTGCTTTGGCCCTCCTGCTCTCCTAACTGAAACTGCAGCACTGATTTTTTTATTTACATTTGCCAGATCACCACCCAGGAATAGTGTTTCTTGGGATTTTTGAATATAAGTACATCGCATAAGCTTCAGATGTGTTGCACCCATCAGTAGGGATACTTTATTTTCTGTTTCAGGTGTGGACTAATCTGTAGGGAAGCATTCTCATCCTTTTTTAGTATCTACCAATTATTTGCACTACTGGCTGCTATCAGGCAAGAACACAGTTTTGAGAAGGCCCCCCTCACTACCTGCAGTGTCTTGGTTTCTAGTTTAGTCTCATAGCCCCTTTTTCTTCAACGTTACTTAATCTTTACTTAACTTATCCTATCTATTCCATTCACTGCCTTTCAGTTTTCAGTGCCCAATATTTATTACTTCCCTCTTAAATCATGCTTCTAACATTGTAGAACCTACACAGGTAAATATATAATTAAATAATTCAAAGCCTCTTTCAGGAACTGCTCTCATTGAGTTGCCTTCTCTTGTATAAAGAAAAAATGTACCTTGCAGTATCACTGGTTGTTTCTCGTTCCTTCCCACACTGTTGTGGATCGTACCACCCCCGGAATTGGGTGAGCTTTTCAAAATTCCATGCCATCCATAACCCTGTCTGTCCCATCATCCTTTGTTGAAAACCAATATCCAAACAAAAAGAAGCCCCCTTCAACTGTGGCTCCCCTCTTTTCTCCCCTCGTACTGTATCCAAGCCTGGTAAGTCAGTGGAATTCAGGTCACAGTCAATAACAGAGTGTCTGTGTACATAAAACAATTAGGATTTCTACATGAACAAAAAAACACTGCGAGACTGCATAACACTGTTTGTGATGTTTGAATTATTACAAAGTAACAATGTCTGTTTTTGTTGCCCATACAAAACATTAAGCATGTAATATAACATTCTGAGAGTTCTGTTGTTCACACTAATCTTAACTGTGGACTGACTGTGATAGTTTTTAGTAGATGACATTACAACTGCTGTTTCCATTTTAGTGAAGAGCTGCTTTGTGTCTGTTAAATATCGACCAGAATCAGATTGGCTAAACTGCCATTCCTGCACTGTGTTAAACTAATTTATCTCTCTTAGAGAACAGACTGGAATCATTTTCTATATGATAGCTTTTATTAGATTAATTTCTAACTGTTCCATTTTAGAGACAAGCTGCTTTGTGTCTGTTAAAGTATCAACTACAGTCAGAGTGGTTAAATGGCTGTTCCTGCACTATGTTAAACTACTTGGTGTCTTTTAAAGTATGAACTAAAATCATTTTTACATGATTTTGAGTTATTTTACTGTGCATCTGATTTTATTGTGCTATTGTCCCTCCCTATAACTGTTATGGTGCCTGTAACCCTTTCCACCTTGGTTTCCTTTCTCTTTATATCAGCTAATCCTCCTGAACCCTTATTTGCTGTACAGCCAGTTATTGTATTTCCTATTTCAATATTCACATTATACTATCACTAGAGTTTATTATCTTGCATTGTTCATCATACTGGTATGGTTGACTATTATTTGTCTTTTTCTCTACCCACAGTTTTCTGTCCTAAGTTTCCCATTCCTGAGGACATTTAGAACTGCTCTGGCCCTCCTGCTGTCCTAACTGAAACTGTGGTGGTGATTTTTTTACTTTAATTTGCCAGAACACCACCCAGGAAGAGCGTTTTGTTGGATTTTTGATTACAAGTACGTTGCCTAAGCTTCAGACGTGTTACACCCATCAGTAAATGTATTTTATTTTCTGTTTCTGGTGTGAACTAAACTGTAGGGAAGTATTCTTATCCTTTTTGACTATCTACCAATGAGTTTTACTACTGGCTGTCATCAGGCAAGCATACAGTTTTGAGAAGGACTCCCTCACTCCCTGCGGTATCTTGGTTTATAGTTTAGTTTCATAGCCCCTTTTGCTTTGACCTTACTTAATCCTTACTTAACTTATCCTATCTCTTCCCTTCTCTGCATTTCAGTTTTCTGTGCCAGATAGTACTTATGTCCCTCTCAAATCATGCTTCTAACATTGTATAACCCACTCAGGTAAATATACATTAAATAACTCAAAGCCTCTTTCAGGAGCTGCTCTCACTGAGTTGCCTTCTCTGGTGTAAAGAAAAATGTACCTTTGCATTATTACTGATTGATTGTTTTTTGTTCCTCTCCACACAATTGTGGGTCAGCCTGCTCTGTTTCCCTACCCTACCACCAATTACAACCCACACCCACCACACCTACACTTAAACTTAGCACATTTCACCCACACACTCAGGTATCCAATCAGGCTACACCCATAATTAACCCTCTTATAGCATATGCCTTTCCTTTAAAGTAGTATACACTTTATAAATACTAAACCCAAGTAACCAACTACTGTTCTTAATTTATTGTATACATGGTTAATATAAATTCATTTTTAACACTAGGCCTTCAAACCAGCATTAATCCCTCTCTAACATATCCTTACCACAAACAATACTCCTGATATCCTGTCTAACAACTCTGTTAATTATCCTCACCCATGCAACATCATCTCAAAATACAATACGTCATTACTCAACACATACGTCTTTTACCCCTTATCTCTCCCAACACTGCAATTTTTCTAACATCTCTTCACATTGATTCTCATCTACCCTTCCCTACTATACAGCTCCTGAACTCCTTACCAGTACTAATAAGCCTTACCTTACACCTCTTACATAGACCCCCACAAAAAACTCAGTACACTGTACTCCTTTCCTATTTCTTTATTGCTAATTTGTGGAGATATCCAACCTAACCCTGGTCCTACTGCTAACCTATACTACAGAACTTGTCCCAAAAACCTTAATATTATGAACATTAACCTCAGAAGCTTATATGATAAAATATTCCCCTTAACATGCCTGGATTGATCAAAAGAAGCCAGACATCTTAGTCTTAACAGAATTCTGGCTAAATACTAACATAAAGACTCTGAAGAAACACCTCCAAACTTCAGCATAGCTAGACTAGATACATACATCTCAACCTCTTGGAGCAGGAAATCTGGACTAAGGTACAAATAATGGGGGAGAAAGGCCCAAAAATAGGGACACTTTTTAAATTATGCTCTTATAAACTTAGAAAGTTGATATAATAATAGGTGTTGCATTAGCATGAATTTTCTGAAGGATATAAAGTCTGAAAATCAAATGCCTTCCATTATTTTCAGTCTTCAGTCCTCAATGATTGGCCAGAAAACTACAATTTTATGAGAAATGGACCAAAATATGAGTCACAAATCTGGACATTCTGCAAAAATCTTGACAGTTTAGAGTTATGAGATAGAACCAAAAATAAAGTCAGTGGGGTAGCCGTACTTTATACAAGCACACTTAATATAGATAATGTGTCCTTGCAAAGCCTGATATCTTGGGATGTCTGAACCTTGCAGCACTAGTATGGGATAGAAAAACGGGTCCCTGGTGAGGCATGTGAATGATTTTCTTCAACTCCTTGTATGGGACTACCTGGAAAGTAAGTTGGACAAAGTGAGCCTGAAACAGTTGCAGATTAATAAAAGTCACAAAAAATTATGCAAGCAAACAGTAACAGTTGCTTCTGTTGTGATGATAAACATAATGTAACAGCCTCTTGCTTGATTTTTGTCCTATATTGTCTTTATCTGTGACCATTTAACTGAGGAGCATTGGCCAGCCACGGTGGTGCAGCAGTTAGCATTGTCACCTCGCAGCAAGAGGTTCTCGAGTTCATTCCTCGGTTGGGGTGCCTTCTGTGCGGAGTCTGCATGTCCTCCCTGTGGTCACGTGGGTTTCCTCCGGGTGCTCCGGTTTCCTCCCACATCCAAAAGACATGCTGTAGGTGGATTGGACACTCTAAATCGGCCTTAGGCATGAGTACATGCATGTGTGTGCCTTCCGTGGAAGGTTGGGCGCTGGTCTGGCAACTCAACACCATTAAACTCTACTGCCAATCATGAGTGGACCGGTGATCCGCTGTGGCGACCCCTAACTGGGAAAAGCCGAAGGAAGAATAAGATACTGACAAGAACCCTACATTTTCTAATGCTGAAATACTCATATACTTCCTAAATCTTAACAGGACGAAACGTATCTGCATCATAGTAATATATATTCCCCCAGGACAAAATGCTCCCGTTCTTGAAGGCATACTCTCCTGGACATTGCAAACTATCCAACACAAGACTATCATTCTAGGAGACGTTAACATGAATTGGCTAACCATCTCATCCAACTTACCAACTAATACCATCAATCTCTATGACTTTTCCAGTCATCAACTGCCCTGCTAGGCAATAAAGATTTCACACAACAATCTGTTCTAGACTAGATTATGGTATCACATCCTACCAACTTTCTAATTCCTTTAGTGACCATCTTCCCACATTTGCCATAATCTAACTAATTTCAGTCAAGACAAATTCAGTGAACTACTTAAGAGAATAAATGAGACACCACCAAAACATCTATCCCTTGATGAAGCAGTGCTCTATTTCAATAACACTTTTCAAAGTATATTTGATTCTCTGACCCCTGTACTGATTAAAAGAATTAAAAAGAATATTACTCCTTGGTTATCCAAAGCATGCAAAAAAAAAATAACTGATGAAAGAAAGGGACATAGACTGGAGTCTCTGGAAACAAAATAAACATGAGGAAAACCTCCTACTTTTTAAACAACTCCACAACCAAGTAAAAAAAATGTGAACAAATACAAACAATCCTGCTGCACACACCATCAGCATGAACACAAAACAACCACCCCTAAACTCTGGTCTTCTCTGTCAACCCTACTAAACCCCAGAACAAATGAAGAACATTGTCCTGATCTAAATGCCCTCCTTCCCAAGTAGCAAAGGAATTCAACAGCTACTTTATCCAATCCATTGCCAACCTAATCTCTAAAACTAGCAATGCCAGCCCCTCCTTCAGTATTTCCATACCTACCCTTAATAGCAGCACTAAGTCCAGCTCTGTCCCTCTCCACAATAACATCCAAAAACCCTGCACCGATAACTCAACCTCTTTTTCATTTCAATCAATACCCATACCCTGCTCTACCTCTGCAGATAACCTCCCACCTGGATACCTTAAACTAGCTGCCAGCTCCATTGCTTACCCCATCAGTATCCTAATCAATAGATCCATATCTGAACCTCTAGTTCCCAGCATCTGAATTCATAAAGGAGGAAATTCCTCAGAAATCACCAATGTCCTTCCTATTTCCATTCTGTCTCCCTTTTCCAAAATACTAGAAAGTCGTAGTCACCCACAACTAATGCAATATTTATTGCACCTTAACCTACTTACAAATATTCAGCATGGCTTCCGTCCAGACCACAGCACAACCACAGCTGTACTGTCCTTCACTGATTCCATAAATAGGACTAGAGATGCAGGTCACTATGTGTCTGCTGTCTTTCACAACCTTTCAAAAGCATTCAACACTGTCTCTCACCCATTACTCATGGACAGGCTTTTTAATTTGGGTCTTACCGATCCATCCCTACAATGGTCCACAGCTACCTGCATGATAGAAAACAAGCCACAAAATTGTTAAATGAATTCTCTTCCTTTCTTCATAACCCCACCAGAGTCCCACAAGGTTCCATTCTTGGCCCCCTGCTCTTTAATATATTCACAAATTACCTATATACTACTTCATTCCCTGCAACGCTCACAATATGCAGATGACTCGACTATTATCTACACCTCTCCCACACTTCCCCAACTACTCTCCAAAATGCAACAGACATTTACTGCCATTGAAACCTGGCTTACTAATTCACAGCTATTCCTTGACCCCATATAAACCAAACTAATACTCCTACAACCAAAAAATCACTCCACTGACCAAGATCTATTCAAAATACAGTTGTCAGACAATACCATTATTGAAAAGGTCCATCACACAAAACTGCTAGGAGACATTATTGATGATCAACTGAAATTTGATCTGCATGTCCAACAAAATATTTAAAAAAAAACTCACCAGAAACTAAGAATACTCTATAGAAACAAACACTTCCTGAATACCTCAACCAAAATCACTCTTGCAAAAACTTTCCTTCTCCCCTCCTTACTTTATGGTGCCACTATTCTTTCAAGACTTAGACCTCTTTTAAATCCCAAATAGAATGGTGTTGCAATAAAGTGGCAACATTTGCCACTAATTCTAAAACCCACACACACCATTGTACATTATTACATGTGCTTAAATAGCTAGAACTCACTAACCACCCCCCATTATATCCAGATTTTAATTGCACACAACATAATCTTCAAACGTTAGCATACACAGCCCTAAGTAACATACTCAAGCCTTACAAACCTAAAAGACTCCTAAGGTCTGAAGACAATTTTCCAGAACTTCCATCATTTGTTCATTTCTTCTGAAGGTTAGAAGAAGGGGCAACCTGTGTCAAAGCAGATTATTTCCAATTATACCATGACCCCCCATTAATATTCTTAGAACGCACGCCGCCTGGGAAGCGTGCGCGTTTCGTCTTTTTTATACTAATGGAAAAAAAAAAGGTCCGACGCCTGTAGATTTTTAATTAGTATAAATTCTACTTTTGTTACCAAATGTTGTTAAAAGAGTTTAACATTTAAACAGAAACAGGAGGCAGAGATCTTTGCTGTTTTTTTTATGCTTTTTTCGTTATGTTAAACTCCTTTGTTAAACTCCTTTAACGGAGATAAGTGCAAAAAAAGTGTGCCAGTCTCTTGTTGGTTCCGTTGGTTTTTTGTTTTTCCTCGCTATGTTAATTTTAAATTTATTTTGCATGTTCTTTAAAAAAAACAATACCGTTTTATTTTTTTTAGCGATCTCATTAAACAAAAATTTGGCCAATATAAAACAACGGAGATCTTGCTTTCAGATCTGATTTTTGATTTACATATCCAGATCTCAGCATGTGTGTAATAAAGAGGCGCAGATATCAGAACTTGCCAGAGAGAAGATATTAGACAAGAACAAAAAGATGCAATTAATTTAATAATAATATAGTAGTATTATTTAAAAATAGTATTTTGTTTCTTAGATAATTATTTAGTAAAGTATTCTAAAATAGGCGTGGGTTATCTGGTAATAGTTGTCTCAGGCTATAACCTTTTGTTGTTCCAGTCACAGCAAAACTATTCCAGGCAGGGTCAGGGCACATTCTACCAGGGCCATGTCTTCATCACTGGCTTTTTGGAAAGGGTTGAACTCAAAGTATTCATAAAGCAGCAACCTGTTCCTCTGTGCATATTTTTTTTGAATGCATGTCCCGGGCAGGTATGAATCTAGCTTTGAGTAGAATCCTTCTTCACCAATGGTGATGCCACAGTACTAGCAAAAATGATTGACTTCAGCAATTGACTTAGTTTCTGCTGTCAAAACAAGGGGATCCATTATCTGTCAGTCTGGGGAGACATGACTGACAAATCATGATAATTTGCCAGAGATGGTTTGCACGTGTCACCACTTTGCTTCCGAATACTAGCAAATACATTATCTATTTACATACTGCCTTTTTTAGGCTGTGCCAAGTTGTTAAATCCTCCAACATAAAAATCACTCATGACTACCTAAAGGCACTGCTGCTGAACACAAAGAAGTCTAAATAAAAAACTGCACTCCCAGGAGCACTCTTCACCCTGGAGAATGCAGGCATATGTGCAGTCATGGAAATATGGTTTAAAACCATAGAAAGCACTCTGGCTATCAAAAGCTATAATGCCTTTCATCATTTTGATCCCTTCAGCTCAAGAGATGTATCAATGTTTATAAAGGACAATTACACTGCTAGACTGGTCCAGCAACATGACTTGCTTGAGCTGTTTCATGCCAAGTGAGCCATAAGTGCACCCTCATCCTATCCTATCCTTGCTAGCTACAAATCCTGTAACATGAGTCTGGAAAAACACACCTCCAACCTAAACCTACTGGAATCTGTTAACCTTCAGGCCTAACACCATACTTATGGGTGACTTCAGTTACCCCTCCATAAACTGGGAGACATATACAACCCATGATTCACTTGCTCAGAGGTTTTTCGACTTTGTCAGTGCAACCACCCTGGAGCAGCTAGTTAGCTCCCCAACTAGAGATACAAATATCCTAGACCTAGTACTCATGAACATACGGGGGGAGGGTGCAGCTCCCTCCCATGCAATAACTCCTCCCTGGTAAGATCTGACCACAAAATGATCTCCTTTAATATTAAAACTAACCTAGAACCCCCATCAAACTCCAAACCTGTTAAGAACTTTTCTGCCAGTTACTTCAAACTAAGTGGCAGCTTATTAAATTTCCAAGCCCCTCTGAACCAGGATGACACTGAGACCTGCTGTGAGCTATACAGAAAAGCACTGTACAAGCACATTCATAATTGCAATGAGGAAGCAGTACCTGTCCAAGTAAAACCTATGATTACGGGCAAAAATAAACCACCCTGGTGGACGCCTAGAATAAATAGGCTAGTCAACAAAAGGAGAAAAATCCACTCCAAAGCCAAGAAAGAACAGACAACACAGTGCAAAAAAGACTCTCACCAATCTAAACAAACAAATTAGAGAGATGCTACCACAACAAACGAAACCAAACCAAACTGTTTAAAATTACCGCTCAAAGCCGTACTACTTGAAGAACCACAAAATGTATTGAAATGCTAAAATACATACGTTTTTTGTCCAACACTATAGTTAGACTTCAGAATAAATGCAAAACAATAAAAATTTATTTTCAAGCCATATTTATACTGCGCGCCAAATACTCTAATGATGTAATTAAATTGCAGATATCTTAAAGGCACAAACTCTCAAATTAAAACAGCAATTACCATGAATCGGATTATTTTAAAACCACAATGATAACAAACAAATATATAATGTTCTGCTAGTCTTATATTGTAAACAACAAATAAGTGCAAACTAAAAAGATATGTACACAATGTAATGCTACTATTGGCATATGCAAGATATGGTAAATTAAACAAATACATATAAATCCTATACAGGTCATGTTAAAACCGCTTCATATTACGAAGATCGTATTAATGCATTTCATACTTTAAAATGTACTTGTCTGGATAAAATTAAAGTAAGATTAAATTAGACTACCCATAAAAACGGCAACAGTCTACGCTAACTTGAAATCTCAAGTTGTGTCTATCTAACATTAATATTTTAAAAAAATATATGAATATACAAAATTACTTTAAAAACATCTAAATACACCAAACCATAATAACTAACATTCCAAGAAGTTATCATGTTAGTACTTGCTGCTGATGCCCTAGATAGTATTAGTAGTATAAAATGATATTAAACATGTTAAAACATTCTGAACATTTTTGGAAAAATATCAACTAAAATTAAAATTGTTAAAATTATTAAAACTATTGAACTTCCAGATAAAGTGCCTACTTGATGTTCATCAATTGTGCTTAGCAAATGGAATACATACCACATTACTGATTTGTGTTTAAAATTCTATATAAATATTATATATACACATAGTATAAACAAGTCTCTAACAAAGTTTACGAAAAAGGACCTTATCTGTCCAAACTTCTAAGTTTTAGTAAACACATTAGGGAACATTTTTCATTTAAACCTGGACCAGAATAGGCATTAAGTTTAATTTGCCATAGTAACTCTTTCTTTTCTAGCAAGAGGCCAAAAGGGCCTCCCCTAACATCTTGTGTAATTTGGTCAGTAATTTTGAACTGAAACTTATGATGGGGATTAGCGACAACATGTCTAGCTAAGGCATTTTCTTCTTTTTGCAAGTTTATACTTTTCAAATGTTCATAAACTCTATCCCTCAGTCTGCGTTCCGTTTTACCTATGTAAAAAGGAGGACAGCCTTGACAAACTGCCACATATACAACTCCCTTCGAGTTGCAGTTACATTTTCCTTTTGTGCTTAACTTAAAGCCATTGATGTTAATACCTAGTGACATGTGGTGGCAGTAAGGACAATTTCCACATTGCATCATCCCCTTATTAAATGTCCTTGCATGTGTTGGTTGTTTTTGATGTAATAATTCTTTGAAGCTTAAACCTCTTTTCCAAACTATCCTGGGAGCAATACCCAGTTTGGACATAAGACTGTTGTCGTCTTTTAATAAAGCCCAATTTTTTATCAAAATTTCTTTTATGTAGCGATAATCCATTGAGAACTTTAAAACACATGCTAGGTGGAATTCTGTATCTGTTTGTTGTTGATGTATTGGACCTTGTGTCCCTACATTACTTCGTGACATAGAGGGATTCCTAAAGCAAACTACAAGACAAAGGTCACCTCCCAGGAGGAAGATAGCCATAAGGCATTTTTTTTAAGTTATGATCATAACCTCAGGAGAAATATTTAGCAGTGTGATAAGCTAATCGTGAATGGCAACACCTATGCCGAGCCTGAAACTATAGCAAACCTGCAAGCTGACAAGTTCAGTTCAACCTACCCCCCCCACATCACCTTCTACCACACCCAGTGCAATACCCACAACCATCCCCCTACCTGTCATTACATGAGAAGGGGTCCTTGCTGTGCTTGCTAAAGCCAAAAACACATCCTCCATGGATCCTAACAACATTCCAGGATGCTTCATAAATAGCCAAAAACAGTCTCTATTAGGGCCACTAGAAACCCTATTTAACCACAGCCTCCAGGTGCGGTTTGTCCCACAGGAATGGAGGATTGCAACAGTTGTCCCTTTGCACAAGGGAGGCCCATCAACTGACACAGGGAACTGCAGACCCATAAGCTTGACCAGCCTTTTCTACAAGGCCATGGGGAGAATTATTATGGACCTGATCAATAACAACAAACAAAATCTCCAAACACTGGACCAGACCCAGTTTGGCTTTGTCAAAGGAAGGTCTTGCCTCCTTAATCTGGTGGACTTATTTTAGAAAGTCACCAGGGCCATGGATGAGGGTAAAATGGTACATGCTACTTCTCTAGCTTTGGACACAATCCCCCACTCAGGGATCATAGATAAACTTACCGAGTTAGGCATAAAACCCCTACATAGTCAGATGAATAGCAAACTGGCCCACTGACAGAAAATATTTTGTCTGGCTAGGTAAATCCATTCTTCTAGGATAGAAACCTGTTACTAGCATTGTCTCACAGGGCTCAGTGTTGGCACCCACTTGTTTGGTATACACTTCTCTGAAGTGAAGGCCAGTGTTGGGGGGCCTCTGGCTGACCAAGTTCGCCAATTACTGTAAGCTGGGAGCAATCATTAAATCTTCAAATGATGATGACTTCCTACAAACAGGCCTAAAAATGGCAAATGACTTGTGCCAAAACCATGGTCTGAGACTAAATACTAAAAAAAATGCATAAGCATACCCTTTGGTAAATCAGATAGCCCTGAAAATTGTAATATTGATAGCACATCCCTAGTTGAGACCTAGTGGTAAGGGACCTAGGAACACAGATAGATAGTAACCTAAAGTTTGACCACCAGGTAGCTAAGTTAGTGAGGAGATCCTTCTGTGTGTCTCAACTTATAAGTAAAGTTATAGCATCAAGATCAAAGGAAGTCATAGTGCCATTGAGTCTGGCCCTCATCAGACCCATAATCAAGTACAGTGCTCCCTTCTGCATGTACCTAACCAGGCACCTATACCCACTGGAATGGCCCCAGAGGTTTCTCATTAAAAAATACAAATCATAAGGCACATGCAGACGGACTAAGGGCCCTATCTTTTTATTTCGTCTCATATTATTTGTTGAGAGGTGGCTTATGTCTGACCTACAAGGCATTCTCTGATAGAGCTGTGATGAAAATGTTGCATATTTACAAGAACATGTATATGAAGGTTACTCATTCCATGGACCAGAACCTTAATTTGTGACTTAACAGAACTTGCTGGAGAGACAGATCATAGCCCAAAGGTTACCTTGCCTATGGAATAAACTTCCCATCTTCATAAAACAAAGCCTATTCCTCACTCTGTTCAAAAAGAATTTGAATAAATGGCTAGGGAACCATAAATTCAGTCCTGGGGTACTGCCCGTGCCTCTTATGGACAGAGGGAGACTGGTTGTTGGAGCACTGAATCATTTTACAAAGACTACCTGCCCTGATACTAACTCATCCCCTTTTTGGAGAATTAAAGTACAATATTGTCATATCCTGGATAGTGTTGGCTAAGATTGTAAAGGCTGTTGTGCCATTAGCCTAGTAATCACCGATGAACTAAAAGCTAAAGTCCATCTCCAGGTCTAGGTCAAGAGTATACTTATTGAATTATCACTTTTGAGCACTTCATATGATTGTTTTTTTCTATTAATGTTAACATTTTTCATGCATTATTCAATACATGTGTTTTTTCTTTATAACAACTGTCATTCACTTCAACATTGCATAAACTTGCTCATTCCTGCCTTCCCTTAAACTTCACACTTATTCCTGAACAATATTCTGCAAATTTTGTTCCAACAAATTCCGCTTATTTCTATGTAATTTGCTTCTTCACTTTGCAGATGGTTTCTGATTTCATTTTCTGTTTGTTTAATTTCCACCTCATTAAACTTCAGTTTTCCAATTATATTCCATCTTTACATTTTTTTTAATTGTGATAGTTAACATATCCTGATATATTTGCCTGTATTTCACTTCAGATATTTTTGGAGTTGCATTTTACATATTGATTAGTTTGGCTTTGTTCTTTGCATAAATATTGTGCCAGATCTGTTCTCCCATATCTGTATTTCTTTTTGTACATTTCACTTACCTCTTTTTTAATTGTTCACTTCTTCTGTCACTTCCTTTTTCAGACTGTCCAATGTTTCTTCACCTAGGTAATGTTTTATTCTAATCTAGTGCATCAATGGTTCAATTATTATCTGTAGCTTTTAACAGTTGTTCTTGAGCAGTTATTTTCTTTCCTTTTTCTTACTCTTGCTACAGATCCTCTCACTGAAAATTCTGGATTTTTTGTGTAGTAGAAACCATACATAAGGAACGGGACTGTCTGAGACACCAGTTTGAGTAATAAGAGGCTATCCTCAGACCTTCTTGTTTTTATAACAATCAGTTCGCTTCTCTTTAGCCTGGTCTTGCCTTGTCCATCAGTACCTGTCCTAATAGTCATAGCCTTATTTTAGGGGAGAACCAAGGTGGTATTCATATTTGCAGGTTAGGTGGTTTGTATGTTCTAATCAATCCCCTGCTAGATAGGTAGGTGCCTTACTTGGCTGATTTCCATCATATCTTGATAACTTGAAGTTCTGCTGCTTAATTTGTACTTTCTAAAAAAAAAATTTGCACCTTAAACCTGCATGTTAACTGTTATTACTGCATCTCAAACTGTATAGTTCTTGACTACTCAACTGAGCTTTATCTTCAAATTTATTAGCGCTGCTTCATTACCTGTATTATTTGCTGTGTCATTGCTCATTGTTTGAATATGTCGATGCTCCAGGCTTGTGTCACAACTGTTTTCTATGAGTTCCTATGCTTTGTGTTTGATTTTTGGCTATAGTTTAGTTTTTGCAGTCGAGGTAGCCCCAGTCTGCTGTGTTTGGTCTGCTTCCTAGTGCCTGTAAAGGATGGGCAGGTCACTTCTGAGCTGGATTCAGTGCTTGGAACCTCCAAGTGCTTATTTGCTATTGAATAGAGGGCAACATTGTTTTTGTTACTTTTTTCCTGCCTGTATAAAGTTGTTGCATTTGTGCAGTGTTGCTTGTCAAGTAGCATAGATTTGAAGTGTCCTGTGTAAAGCCAGTTACTAGTGTAGTGCCCAAGGACCCAGTTATGGGGTTACTTCTATTGGGCATCTACTCTGAAGTCATGGCTAAAGTGAAGGGCCTCTGACTGATCAAGTTTGCAGATGATTGCAAACTGGTAGCAGTCATTGATTTCACCATAGACGCACATATCCTCCAAGAATGTCTGATACAAACTAATATCTGGTGCTAGAGTCATGGCCTAAAACTTAATGCCAAGACATACATCAATATCTTTCAGTAAGGCAGTGACCACTGTGAACTATTACATTGATAATACACCTCTTAAGAGTAGACCCTGTAGTAAATGACTTGGGAACACATTTTGACAGAGATTTGGCATTTGACCACTACGTATCTACTGTGGTGAGGAAATCCTTCCATGTTGCACAACTTATAAGTAAAGGTATGGCATCTAGATCCAAACAAGTCATTGACTTGTTGTACTCTGCTGTCATAAAACCAGTCATTGTATGTACTTCACCAGGCATATGCAACATTTGGAGTGTCCTCGGAGATTTATCACAAAAATAATACATGGGGGTATAAAAAAAAATGTCCTGTGCAGACCACCCCAAAGCACGGTCCCTATATTCAGTCTCTAGCAAGCTACTTAGAGGAGACCTATGCCTGGCCTACAAAGCATCCTCAGATCCAGTCCAAATGGACCTGTTGCACATCTATAAAAATACCGAATGCTTTTCTTAGTGATCACTGCTGTAGTAGCCGTAGCTGTATGGGTTATATCCTACAAAGGCTATAACAGCCTGTGAGCTTCCAAAGCTTCAGTGCACCTTCCTCACTCACAAACTGTCAAGCAGCTGGAACAGAGCTGACTGAAAGATAAGTTTGGGTCCAAAGCCCTCCAGAGCTTTACTGCTGCCAAAGAGCATGCTCCTCTCATGTTTCTGAAGATCGGCGGTTGGCTTGTGCTTTTCTTTACTAGGCAGGTAAGTTCCATTTGGGGAAGAAACTTCCATTTTCTTAAATTTTGTTAAAGTTGTATTACTTTCCTCTTTGGGAAAGTTATTTTAAAGCTAGGAGTGTTATATATATAAAAGTGATTGTCCTGAGACTGTGTTCTTTTAAACAGAGCAATTGTTCCCTTTTGTCAGTTTAAAATTAGTGGAACCTAATGAAAAACATTTTTCTGTGGAGAAATTACTTTTCCATTGTCGGGCTGCCAATATTATTTGAAAGTGTTTTTACTATGTTTTTGTCTGTCAAAAAAGCAGTTTTTGTGGACTGGTACTTTTATTGACATTTCCTGCTTGTCTTCCCCAGGAAACGGGCACCATTTTCGTCTTGATCATGGAACAGACTACTGGTCCCACTGTTGGTCCTTCTAGCCACAAAAAAAAGTTAAAGTTAAACAAACAGCCCTTGCCCCTACAGCAGGTCAGCAGTTTTTGCCTTAACTGCAGGTGGGTGACTCTGTTGTGTCCATTTATTGGCTATTCATCTTTTACTCTGGATCCCTCTGGTGTAGCACCTAAACCACTATGAACTGGGGGTTAGTCACATTCTCTATGTCTATTGGGGTTCATTTAGTGGGCAAGGGAGAGCCACTCTTGCTGGTCTTGGGAGATGGAACAGGGAAGGTTTCCATGTTGTGTCAGAATGTGGTGTCGAGGGGCGTGGCCAAGGATGAACACAGGATAGCAGCAGATTTCTTCAGCTCCACCAATTTCATTACATTGACAGGAATTAATTACTTAAAAAATTAATTTTTGAAGTAATTTTCTTTCTAAATATGTTTGTTTTATATAGTTCTTGAACTATATCTAAAAAAGAAAGGAAATTTTAATAATATTCCTGTCAGAAATTACTTTGGAAATTTTCCTGTCAGTTTATCAGTCTGAAATGAGTTCCAGTAAGACAAATTCTCAAGACTCCAGCATCAAGAAAGAACTTCAGTCTCTGATAATTATAGTCCAGCAACTTACTGCTAAGATGGATAAAATGGATACTAAAATAGACACTTTCATAGAAAAAACTACAAAACAAATAGACTTGTTACGTATGGACCTGCAACAACAGAAGATCCAGATGACATGCATAGAAGAAGCTGTGAATGACATGGAAAATAGAATACAAGAAGAGGAAATCAACATCGAGTTTCTGCTGAAACAAAATACACATTTACAAACAAAGCTGGATGACATGGAAAATAGATCTAGGCGCAATAACATTAGGATTTTTGGACTGCCAGAAAATATTGAAGGTAACAATATTACTTATTTTTTAACAACATGGCTCCCTAAAACTTTAGATTTACCAGGAGCATTCTCTTTTGGTATCGAAAGAGCACATAGATCTATAGCTAATACTAACTCTAACAAGAACTATCCTAGATCAGTTATAGTTAGATTTCTATCATCTTTTGATAAAGAGATGGTTCTTAAATCTGCTTGGGCTAAAGCTCCTGTTAAGATTAATGAAACAACTGTGCGTTTTGACAATGACTATTCTTCCATGGTATTAGCTAAAAGAAAAGTTTTTCTGCCACTAATAAGGGAGCTTAAAAAGCACAGTTTAAAACATACCTTCTGTTTCCTGCCAAGCTTAAAATCTTCCTTCCTGATGGTCCTAAAATCTTCGATGACTTAGACTCTGCTTTACTGTTTATCAAAAAAAATAAGATTTTGGAAAAAATAGAAGAAATGGAATGGGCCAGTCCTTCGTTAAAGAGACTGGCAACTGAAACTTCGTGGAAGACTTCAGAGAAGAAGAAGAGACTAAAAAAAAATGATTTGTACTATGTTTTTTTTTTTCTCTCTCATCATA